>NC_092803.1:90905988-90935247 GCF_040954645.1 Diabrotica undecimpunctata | reverse complement strand
CGCGCTATCTCAGAGTGTACCAGAGAAAAAACCCAGTACCTTCTGCTCGATTACATATACAGGCAAGATATCAACAAAAATAACCAAACACTCAAAAAAGAATAGAATAACACCAGCTTTTAGAACAAACAACAGCTTAGGCAAATATATTAAGAATAGCAAGAGCCAAAAAGAAAAAGCAATTACATAGCGGTGCATACAAACTTAAATGTGCCAAATGCCCAAAAACTTACATCGGTCAAACTGGTAGAACCTTTATCAAAAGTATAGCAGAATATAAAAGGGCTTTCAATAATAGAAAAACAGACTCTACGTACGCACTTCACCTTCTAGACCATAATCATTCTTTTATTGACCAATTTCAAATTCTTCTAATTCAAAATAAAGTGCTTACGCTATCTTTACTAAAATCTATGGAAATCAACAAAAATAAAAAATACAGTCTTCTTCTAACTTATTCAATTAAAGATTATAAAGTGTAAACACATACCAAACTGGAGGGCGATCTGGCTGCAACCTGTAACAGGGTGAGGAGAAGAGTCGGTTTACTCAATGCCCTCTATGGTGAATTCTGACGGACACACTCACGAACACTTATACACACGCACAAAACATTTATTAGGTCGGTGATTGAATATAGAGCAAATCTTTATGTAATGTTCACTCACCGCCTTACACAACAACTGCTGGGATTGGAACGGGAAATCCTGAGTAGAGCAAATAACAAACGGCACGACTATCCCTCAGCTCACATACATCAACTACGCGCTATCTCAGAGTTCAATGAGAGTTTCTCCTCTCTGACCAGGAGTTATACAATCAAAACCATCCGTAGCCAGAACTTCAGAGCCCAAAATATCATGAAAACTACCTGCTCAGTCTTTGGCAATGTATTTAATAGGCACCTCAAACGCAAACTCTCATTTCTACCTACTAAATTTCTGACCCTTGCCAGTAACGAACTCCCTGAAGAATACATTGACATCCTGGAGGCAACTTCACTTTATTTTCGCCGTAACTAATAAATAGCTCACTCTGAGCTTAGCTCCGGACAAGGGGGGATCAGTTTTCTGTGGTTTCCCGATCCTATTGCACAATTATACCTGTCTATTGTTGACGCGCTATCTCAGAGTGCCCTCTCCGCGATTCATAACATTTATACAATTATTAATTAAATCCATTCGCAATTCATAACTATATAATTTTTACTAATAAATTTCTGAACAGGACCGTTTAAGCTCAAACACTTTCACCTCTGACCACCTTGGACACCACCTCCTCCGCAGGACTACAGCCACCGACGCCTACCACCAGTGAATACAACGCAGCGACACATGCCGACACCAAACAAAAACAAACCACGTCCTGAAGAGGTGTCCCTCTTCAGGTCATCAAAACAGGACAATAAAACCAACCACAAAGAAAAACAACTAACAGAAAAAGAACAACCAGACAACGATGGAAAAATAGATCACTTGAGAAAGACACTCTGGCCGAAACAACTGTAGTGATAATAATTTAAAATAAATTTTGTGGAAGTGTTGAAAACAAAAGTTTTCACTGTTTTATTAACTGATTCTTATATTCCATTATTTTAGCTCCGTAAGTTTTTTCATACTTATTGTTTATACTATGTACGTACGTTCCAACATCCTATATTCATTCTTCGCTTTCGCTGATGAATTCCTTTTCATTTTATTTCAGTCCAGTATCCAAGACTTTTTACTGAAATTGTTGTTTATATTTTATATTTCGAGAACGATTGCCGAAGTTTAAAAGTAGAATTTACGTCAAATTGATATTAAAGAACTTCTTGAATTCACATTTTTTTAAAATCAGTTCTTGGGACCAGAACTCGCTTTGAATAAAACTATTTTGCCGTCTACACCTCCGTTAGATTTATTTCTTCTTTGGTACAATTTGCAATGAATAATTTTAGTTATGGTACAATCAGAATATTTTCTAGACACACTTGTAACAGTTTTTGTATGTTAAGAGGTATACTTTCAATGTTTATTAAATTTTCTACGCTCTCGCAGTCTAACTTTTAAGAGAATTTTGCAAAGAGTTCTCATTTATCCCTAGTAGATAATATCTTCTCATCCGGCTAATGGAACACGCTCAAATTGCACGATTCGTTAGAGTAACTGAAAATATCTTTCAGAAAATATTTCAGTAATGTTATATCAAATGTAACGTTTGATCTCTAAAAAGCGAAAACCGTCGGGGAAAAACTGTTTGCGAGAAGCGATATGAGACATCGTTGGGTTTTTTGCTGTGTGGATATTGCAGTGACGTAACTGTAAAGGGACATTTAATGACTTTGTTGTTTTCTTAGATTAGACGTAATAAACTGAAGCCAACGCTAAACCTTTGTGACTTAAATTGTAATGTTTATCGCCAGCCATTCAGTTAATATCAAAATTTAATGTCTATCAGATGATTCCTGATAAATATTAATTAGAACGAAAACTCCTTGGTTTGGAGAAGCGAACAGAAAGCTGAAAAATATGATGAGAAAATGCAATGGAATCGCTACAAATAGGAACACAGACGAAAAGGAAGCACTTAAATGCTCTAAGCATTTACTGTTAAACTAAAGATGATGAAAATGTAGTAGTTAAATAAATATAACACTAAAACTAGTAATGCAAGTTATATTAACATTAACAAACCGTACAAAGAACAACGAGGTGTTAGATTTAGAAAATTTATTTAGTCTCTTGCTATGGGGATAATCTAGCTTAGGGATTGAGTAAGAATGACAATATTATTGTTAGTCGATCGCGGCAAGGTGCATTTAAACTAATAACCACCTGATGTTCATGTTCTCATCTTCACACTGTCACTAATAACACATGCTATAAAAATCTTGTTGGATATCATCAAAAAGAGGTTAAAAACCTATCTACATTACCAAATACCTCAGGAACTAGCGGGGTTTGTAAAGGGTAAAGGTACACGGGAACAAATCCTGAACCTGAGAGAATTGAAAAGTCTAGACAATTTCGAGTACCTAGGATTATATGCTTCGTTGACTACCAAAAGACTTCCATTTTAATAGAAATGACCGACAAAGGTGTTAGACAAGGATGTGTCTTCGCACCTGACTTATTCAACATTAATGTGAACATATCGTGAGGATGGCTTTAGATGGATGGGCCGGTGAAGTAACAGTGGCTGGTAGGAAAATCGCTAACTTAAGATTTGCTGATGACACTACACGTATAGCCGTAAATGAGCTAGAAATGTTTAACCTCCTGTGAAGAGTTGAGTACGAAAGCAATAAAGTTTGTCTGAAAATCAATAAAGCTAAGACAAAAATGGTGGTCGACAAATTCCACACTATTTAACTGACTACCATGTTACAGGAATACCAGATAGTGGACAGTTATCTCGGGTCTAGTATAACTCACGATGGTAACTGTGAAACAGAAGTTCGGAGACGTATTGGATGGCAAAAAATGCGATGAGTCGCCTAACCATCGACACTTATTTTATTCAGTAATTAGAGACAATTAACATTTCAATGTCGCACTATGAATGGAATTCATGGAACATAGACCTGTCATTCTTGAACAAGATTAACTATATTGGAGTTATTATTGATAGAAAACTTACGTGAAATGCGCACATCGCCAGTATTACCTCTAGAGCAACAAGAAATATCCGTACTTACCGCAAGCAGTAGATCAATAACTACTTATGCTGCACTGATGTAATGAAATAAAATTACGCAGAAAAAGACAACAAGTTTAGTTTATTGTTTTTAACTCCTCCTATGCACATGTATTGTTTTTCTTGAGTTAACATTTAGTCCACATCGCTCGTATTCTTGCAATAATCGCTTTTTCATGAATTGCAGATCTTCGTGGTCCTGTACGATGACTACTTGATCGTCCGCGAAATGATATACAACCCTGTATACAGGGTTGTTTCGTCGTTTGATGGTATATTTATTCCAGAACATGATCTCCATTTATTCAGTTTCTCACTAAGATAGATTTGTAGATTTTAAAAAGTGTTGAAGATAGACTGCAGTCTTGCCTTAGTTCCTTATTTACTCTAAAATTCTCGGAGAACTGGTTGTTAATCTTTATTTTTAATCGAAGATCGTTGTATTGCTTTCACAAGTATAATAATAATAATATATAAGCTTTCCAGTACTCACCATCCAGCTAAAGTTTCAGAAAAGTAAACTAAAAGTAAACTAAAATTATAAAAGGTGTTCCCATGAAACACTGTTTACTCAGATATCATTCTTGAAAATAAGCCGAGTGGGCAGAACATCATGTAGATTCTGCGAAAATGTAGAGAAAACATCCAAACATATAGTCTACAATTTCATTTTATTATTCTCCAACCCTTGGATAATTACCGGAAGCAAGTCTTTTTAGAATCTGATCAATCAAAAAACTTAGTTCCCAAATCGAAAATTTAAAACCCATTATTATTTAATCTGATCATTGATGAAACAATTCACAAGGTACCTAAATATAAAATATGATATTCAATAGGTAGAAAAATTTTAAAATTACTGTACCATGCAGATAATGCAATAGTAAAAAGCTAAAGCTACGAAAAAAAAAATGCGTTAATAATTTGGCACAAGTAATTTTGAAGTTACCAATGTAGTCCCACTAGAAAATTAATCCTGTAGTGGATCCATGCATTGATAAATCTATTGAGATGAAAGCAGAAGTACCACAAAATCAATAAAACATATCAGTATGTATAGATGTGTTACTTACTTTATTATATCACATCCGGACATGTTATTGATGCATTTCAGCCCAATATCTAATATGTACTTCAGTTCCATTTTGATTCACACGCGCTATCTCAGAGTATACCGCTGGGAACTGCTCTTGTAGAAGAATATGTTCCATATTTTGTTTTTCCCAGAGTCATAGAATACATCGTCTTTGGTCTGTTTTCCCCTATTTTATCATATTTGTTTTTTACTATGGCGCTGCCACTTTTAACCTATAATAGTTTTCATTTTAGCCGATCCATGAAACATGAAAAAGATAGAAATTTTCGGGCAGTTCAACCTATCTGTACCAAGAAAGCTTTTCCTGGATTTCTGTTGTTTTCGTGATATTCGAGCTCCATGCAATCTGCAGATCCCGCTGTTTTGTAAAAGATTTGTAGTTGACATCGGTTTTATGCATCCCGTTATTATTCTGCATGTTTCAATTATTTGATGTTGGCAGATCTGTTCCAAATGGAGCTCAACAGACTAAAACATGCACAATATTTGCTCTCCGTTAACTTCCTAATTATATTAGATACTTTCCTCTTCGCTTTATATATTTATTCTCAAAAGTAGTCATTCTCTTCTGTATTGATTTACTTGGATCCAGTTCGTTCTCGTTCTCTCTATCTTTTGGTCAGTTATAGCCACTTATTCAAATATCATCTCCGTCTATCATCATCATTATAGATAACTCGACAAGCCTTTGTCGATCTTGGCTTGGTCTATGGTTTTCAACTAATCTGATCTGTTCCTTGTTGTTCCGAAAGCGAAATAATGACATCGATTTTAAATATTGGTGCGCGAAATAAGCCGTCATATTCGACGAAGTTTACCTAAAAGAACACTTGGGTGGTTTCCGATAGTAAATATGTTAATATATCAGTACTATTTCTTGCCTGGAGAATACAAGAGGACTCAAGGTGCTACCCACTTTCACAAAATGTTGTTGATCGTTGAGAGTCAAGTTAGTGTGTTTAATCGATGGAATACTCAATCTATTAAAATTGAGAAATATAGTGATAATTGGCTGGTATGGCCTATTTACCAAGGCCGTGTCATATTTCAGCTCAAAACACTCCTGTACAACAGGTCAGCAATTCGCAGAACCAGGAGTGGAGATTCGCCGGCAGTGTGTGTAGAAGTCTATTGGTAATTCTAAGCATTTTCAAGAATTTTAAATCAATTTATTTATTTATTTATTGTATGGCACTTGACACATTTACATTTAAATTTACATATATTTCGTATAAAAAATTACATATATGTTTACAAACGAACATCTAACTTATTTATATATTCTATCGACTCTGGAGTCGCCATTAGGAAAATCCTCTGACCTGCCTTGATAGGATCTTGAGGGACACTGTTCTGTAATATGGACCCCATGGTTTGGGGTTGTCTGGAGTCACAGAGTGGGAATGGTCGTTTACCTCATTTGTGCATCATGTAACCGCGTCTGCCGTGTTGGGTTCTGATTCGGTTTAGCATAGTCCCTGTGTTGCGTGGTAAGTCAAAAACCTGTGGTTTTTGTGTCATTCAGGGTAAGCTGCTATTTTGTTGTTCCATCCATTCTCGAGTCCAAGTGGTCGTTGAGTTGAACTAATTTTCCACAGCAATCTGTGCTGTTTTTATTGGCGGTCGTCTGGAGCGTAAACGGTTACCGTTGGCAGCATCTATATCCTAATGAATTGGCAGGATCTCGTTACTAAGTATCTTTTTGTACTCACTAGTGAGGGAGTGTATGCGCCGTAGTTTGGGTGGTGGAATGTGGCTCAGTACTAGGAGCCATTGCGTAGGGGTGGATTTGATAACACCAGCAATCATTCTCATTGTACTGTTCAATTGGGCATCGACTTTGTGTATATGTGGGCTGTTAAGCCAGGCTGAAGAGCAGTATTCTGCGGTTGAGAAGACAAGACCCAGGGCAGATGATCGCAAGATGGAAGCCGATGCTCCCCATGTTATGCCGCACAGCTTCTGGATGATGTTGTTTCTGGATTTAAGTTTTTTCGCTGTTTTTGATAGATTTTCCTTGAAAGATAGGGTTCTGTCAAGAGTCACTTCAAGGTTACTTTGCTGTTTTATTGTAGGCAATTGTGATGTTTTTGAATTGGATGTTTAGTATTCTTCCTGCAAGCTTGTTATTTAGATGAAAACTGAAAACCTCTGTCTTGGTAGCATTTGGTTGGAGCCTCCATTTACGAAAATACTTTCCCACTGTGTGTAAGTCTGCCGTAAGGATTTCTTCTGCTTGTTCAAATGACTTACACCTTGTTTCAAGAACCCAGTCATCGGCATAACCAAACTTCCTTGATCTGATTTCTGGTATATCAGCGATGTACAAGCTAAAGAGAAGAGGAGCTAGGACAGATCCCTGAGGCAGTCCATTCTTCAGTTTTCTTGGAGTGCTGATGTCGGTTCCCATGACTACTTCGTTCGGTCGGCTAGCATGCTGTTGATTATTCGAGCGGTGGATTTACAGGAGATTGTACAGAGGAGCTTGTATATCATGCCTTCTCTCCAGACTGCATCGTAGGCCACTGTTAGATCTATGAATGCGGCTGCAGTTTTAAGTTTTCTATGGAACCCTGCCTCAATAAATGTGGTAAGTGAAAGAACCTGATCCGCGCAGCTTCTCTTCGGTCGGAAACCTGCCTGATCAACCGGTATTGATTCAAGTAGCTTTGGACTAATTCTGTTATAGATAAGTCGTTCTAGTAGCTTGAACGTTGCCGATAGTAGGGCTATTGGTCTGTAGTTCTTAGGGTTGTTATCATTTGGTTTCCCTGGTTTTAATATAGCAATGATCTTTGAGCGTTCGAGTTCTTGTGGTATAATACCATTCTTTATTTAAATCAATAAAATTTAATGAATATATTTCATATGTTAGTTTATTTTTTAAATTAGTTAGTTTAAGACATTTATCCTCTTTACATCGAAGTTTATTCACACAGTCGAGTATCTTAAATGCATGTTCAATAATCGATGAGAATAGTTTTGGTAAATTGAGAATATCTGGTCAATTCTACAGTAATTTAGTGCCTTAATCGGTTTAACTGAATAATATTAAATACCTTTTCAATAAGGGGCCTACTGTTTTATAGAGCTTCCTCAAATGTCACCTTTAGGTGATTTGCAAACTCATATATTATTACTTTATTACTCATATATTATCTTCATAATTTGTTTTCTCTTTATTTTTTTTTTTTTATTTCAAATTTAGATTATATTATATATCTAGAATATCCAAAGCAAACACATCTCAGTGTATTGAATTTGGTGCAATTGAAGCCTTTTATTTTTTCAATCTCCCGATCGTTTTTTCTTGTGACAGTTAAATTAGTTTGGATATTTTCTGTTAAAAAAGTAGATTTCCTGTACGCCTTCCGCACCGAACTGTCTATGTGTCGATCTGCTTTTTTTTTGGTCGTGTCAATTTTGTGTGTACGGTTTTTACAGAGGAAAAACGAAGGGGAAGTTTTCGTATATGAATGGAAACAGCCGGCGCCATAGACTCGTTCGCGCTGTGTCGTCAGACGAGCTGCCAAATGAAAAGGGTTCTCCCGAAATATCATTAAGATGATTGACATGGAACACATTAAACGATGCTTGGGATTGCGTGATAGTACCAAAACACATAAAGGTTAGAGGTGGAAAATTCTTTTATTTGTTAGCCAGTAATAAATTGTGATTGTTTTAATTTTTGTTCAAAACACCAAAAATAATTTTTTTTTTTTGGTTTTATCATATAAATGATTGAATAATCTTTTTATTGTTCTCAAGCCATTTTCTTGTGGCATCTTAATGCAATTTACTATTTTTACTGTAAGTAAGCCACAATTTTACTTTTAAATAAGTTTATTTGACGTTTTTGACACTTCGAATATCCCTCTCAATATACAAAACATTAACGTGAGCTACTCAGTTCATTTTACAGCCAATGCAAGCAGAGTTTCAACAGCCACAGTTGCAGTAAATATCACTGGTGTGTAATAGATAAAGTGTTGGACATGTATATTACTTTAAGCCTTACCTTAATTTCTTTTAGGTCAAAACATTTAAAGGTCAAACCTTTATCAAAATTCTGAGTCATTCCTAGTCTAGTCATGTCTGTAATTTTTGTAGAATTTGGAGATAACAGGCAACAAAGTAGTGTTGCAATGTGACGTCTTGGAAGGTTTACCTGGCTTCGCTACCCTAATAACCTCTGTTATTTTCCACAGCTTAGTATATAATTCTGAATAACATTTTCTTTTCTAATTTTGGATATATCGTACTACAACTTAGTATTGTCGCAAAATGTTCAATATTACTATGCCTAAAAGTCTTGTTCGACTTAAAGAACTGTACGATTTAAACACAATATTTGAACCAACGTCAAAAGCAGCAAATGAATTCAGAACTATTTTGTCTAACAATAAACTAAGAAAAACGATTTCTGATATATAAAAATACTACCTTTAGAAGGCTTGTCAGAAAAAAAGTTCGAAATAAATACAATACTGCATCAACATTGAAACAAAAAATACATGAAGATCTATTTTATCTAAGAATCGATCTAAGATTAAATTATAAAACAATAGAATTGGATATATCTTATATACGCTTACATGCATGGAATAATAAAGATATATATACATCGGTTTAGAACGTCTTTCGACGTTGTCCGATACCTAAACACCATCTCTTCCTATCTTCGCAGTCGTTTGTTGTTAAATTTCTTTCGCTCATGGACTTGTTTACGCCGTGTTGCCATTCTAATCTGGGTCTTCCTCTTTTCCGTCGACCTATCGGTTGCCATTCTATTACTTTTTTGGGGAGTCTTGATGCTGGCATCCGTTGAACATGAACACCTTAATTGTTTCTTCTCTATATCTTAAGTTATATTTTCTTCTATTCCCATACGTTGTTTTATTACATCATTTCTGATTCGGTCTCGTCTGGAAATACCTAAAGATCTTCTCATTGCATCCATCTCTACTGCTTCTATTCGCTTTTATTCGAATAGATGGAATAATAAAGATAAATTGAAATAAAATTATTAATAAAATTAAGAAACACAGAGAGTAAAAAAATAAAATTTACAGAAGAAGGACTAATTTCAGTAAGTAACATTATTTGCTAAAAAGATTATGTGTGAAACGACAAGCCCATTAAATATTTTGTAAATAAATCTTACATCTAAAATGGAGAATTTGACAGATTACAGGTATGGAATAGTTCTGAACGAACGCAAAACTAAAAAAGAAAATAAAGAAACTGTGCACATTTTACTTAATTGAAACCAAATTGAAACAGATTAATTGCGTTTCAAGATCTTCAGTGGGATATAGAATTGAAGAAGTTGTAATGTTATCGTCTTATGTTTGATATTTTTCTTTAAATACATAATTTTTTTGTTTCAATTTCTTTTGAATTTATTCATTTAATAACTTTGCCTTTTGTGTTGCGTTCTGCACATACGATGACCTCAATATAACAATTGGGGTCATCCTGAAGGGGGAGAGAAGATATTTTGTTCAATCTAGAACACGCTGGTTGCCCCCTTTCGGATTGGGTATGTATATTAAAATAAAAGAAATGAAAACAAGTGGACTGTATAAAACTCTATTTTAACACGAAGTAAAAGCAATCATAAATATACATAACCCAATATACCTACAATTATAAATAAAAGAAGAATATAAACTTAAAAGAAGAAGAATATATGTAGTACAAACTTACACACAAAAGAGAACCATAAACAAACCATAGCTGTCGATTGTATATATACCCACGTTATAGATAGAAATAATATACAAAAAATAAAAAAATATGAATATATATGTCATATAAAAACAAATTATTAAACTCAATGCAAAGTATACTCATAATACACATTATGAGTTAATATAAGGTAATAAAATACACAACACTGTGATATATATACAAAAAGAATAGTGAAATTATTATAATATGAAAAATATACAAATCTACATAAAGGTAATGAAATGTTCTTAATCAAGTTCAATCGCGATCGCGGCACAACAGATAAAAGTTCGAAGCAAATATGACATCTATATACCAAGTAAACGTACTTGATATATGCAGCAACAAAATTATGGTGTATTGTAGCTTACCCCATAAATCACAGCACCAGCCGCTATTACCAACGTCTTCATCGACGTACACCAGGAACCACAAAATTTCTAATTTCAACTTTTCTACATCAAACCGACTTCCTCGGTCAAAGGACCGCTGGCAAGTGTCGTAAGGTACTCTTAACCCAAACGCACACACATGTGTGTGGTTTGAGAGATAAAATTCGACTCTTCCTATTCTTATCTCAAATTTGTATCATTTTGCAGATGGCCCGTCTCGTAATATGTAGTTTTTAACACAGATGCACAATTGTACACGAAATCTTGATATACGGGGAGAATCAACTACCACAAAGTCTGTTAATGTTATATAAATGTTTATATATCGTTGCGAAACTGCAACATTCTCCCCGCGTTGGCATACGTGCCAATAAAAATAACTGTACTTTGTACTCGCGACGCACTGTACAAATTCCAAAACACTTCTTCGGTTTCAAAACGAACGACACACTTACAATACTACAAAGCTTTACATTAACAAAAGAGCACAAAGAACAATAACTTATACATACGATAATAAACTTATACAACAAACGATAATAGAATAGAAATACATAACTATATACTAAATATACATCACTACAATTATACAATTATCAGTACTATACATAAAACAGATTTCCTCTCTTATAGGAAGTGCATTCCTCTATTATCCTAGGATACAATACATGAACTTGAAGCCATCGAGATGTAGCTATACAAGCGAATCCTCAGGATATCATGGACGGACCAGTTAACCAACAGGACCGTATGAAAAAGAACGAGGAAAGAAAGAAAAGTGATGTATATCGTTAGAAGGCAACAATCAGGATGTCTCGGACACCTATGAGAGACGGCACTCCATATAAATACTACAAATAACCTTCTAATAGTTCTCGACAAGCAAGGAAATGGGAGAAGACAAATATCCTGGTTAACAAACCTAAGGAAATGGTTCTCCGCAACAACAAATAAGTCAAGGGCAAATAAACAGAATATTTGTAGCCGGAATGGCCACTAAAATATTCGAAACGAATAAGCAGCAAAGGCAAAAGAAATATCGTATGAATTATAACACTATCCCTAGATATTAGCAATGTACCTGGACAGACATAATCATGACGAAAATGTAAAATGAAGAAACTCTGTTCTTCCATAAGCTTTATCCATAAAAGATAATTATGATAATTTAAACAACAATAAGCAAATTATCTCAGGTTGAGACTCAGCTCCATCTCATAAAAAGGCAGTGAATAAGCTAGTAGTAGACTTAGTCAATTAGAATAAATCAAAATTACGATAAATAAGAAATAAAGAGAATAGATAAAATACGAACATTTATGCTATTCAATAAACAAGGCTTTTATACATAGTAATGCAATTTTGAAATGAACAAAAACAAAAATGGTGCGGCTCCTAGGAATTCTTTGTACCTAAAGAATTCGTACAATGTCAATAGAAAATGTCTTAACTCTCCAAACGTTGAAACCGTTATTTTATTATAACGTGGCGCAAATACATAAACAAATAAAGCTACGCAAGCTTTAAGCAAAAAGTATATCCCATAATCTATGGCAATAAACAGAAATCTCGAACTGGTAACACAATGATGGATAGGACTCTCAACATTATAAAAAGTGCACCAACTAAGTCCGAAATGATATCTACAATTGGACGTACCTTGGGGCCTTACATGTCCCAACCATACGTGTGTTTTAAACATCTTTAAAACAATTAGATTGTTCGAAGACAGAAGAAAAGGATGCTTCTTAGCATAAGGAATGGTAGCATTCCTCAACATACCGCTAATTGTCGTACGGTGAATAATTTCCTCTGGAAATAAATTCGGAATATCCAACTGATTATCCGGATTGGCAATACCGGATGGCAACGATTCCAATATACGAGGAAACGAGAGACTTTTTAAGTCTTGAACGATAAGCAATTCAGCTTGCTTTTTACGAACGTTTCTGATAAAACAAAACACAAATGCCTTTACTCGGCGTAAACGAGAAAGATAGGAGTACATTTTTAACATATGTACTCCGAATGCTAAATCTAGAGATGGGTGTAATGCAACTCTAGGAACTTTTGACCGAATTATGGTCGCAATATCTAAGTTATTAGATTCTTTAAAATTGTCTCTGTCACGAGACGACAAGAATTTTTGCTCACAATGCCAAGATTTTGATCGAGCAAATGTATCGGGGTTAGCTCCCCGCGAAGCTGTATCGGCAGCGTCATCATCAGACGCCCCATCATGAAAATCATGCAAAGAAAAATCCTTGGGCAAGGATTGAATATTAGAATGGGCCTGAGGCCCAGAGAGATGTAAATCATTAAAGGATAGCCCCGTAGAAAAACTCGCGTATTGTATGAGCGTCACGAGTCTTATAGGACTCACTATCATTTACCACTGCAACAGGTGGAAGGAAATATGCAATACTGCTAAGGTCCGTAGGTAACGCCTTAGGGACAGTATCTACATGAGCTAAAGTCGAGGATAGCTGACCTGACGAACTAGGCGCCATCACACGAGGTATTTGAGACGTGGATGTCTCGAAAGAAGGTTGATGTTGTGAAAAAGATGAGTCTTTTAACATATAATTTTGAGAAGATTTAACTACATTGAGTAGATGGCATAAATCTGAAATAAGTGTGGAAGGTTCTTTCCCCCACATGTAACCTAGAAGAACAATGGGATGCACTACCTACTTTATAATACGTAAAGGATGAGAGGACGGGCTCCCATATTATAAGTCCCATTGCCTTACAAAACAAATCGTCTACAATGTTTCGATCCTCGCTATCTTCAGCGGAATCTACCAATAAGTTCTCGATTGCATCCTGTGCGCATTCATATTTATCATACTCAACCTGTAAATACTCACGACGAACTTTCAAAAGATAATCAATATCGACCCAATGAAACATTTTCTGCAATCCAATTACAGTGACGAATAATTGCATTCTTTGCAGACCGTCTCTTGAATTTGAGGGTGTCCATTGTTTAGACAAAAATGGAGCAGCTTATATTTAAATCTCACAGGACAAACAAGAAAAAGATTGTGAATGAGTAAGAGTAATTGTAAATCCCCTGGATTTTTTATAGAAACAAACCAAAGAGATACTTGTATTAGTCGAAACAGGTTTCTACAATAAGACAAACCACAAACAAAATAAAAAAAAGAACAGTCTCCACAGACCAGGTATCTTATCAAGGAAACGATATATCCCAACATAAAACGATTACAATCTGTTAATAATGTCCCTACAATCAGGAAAAATTAAACAAAAAAAAAATGGTTGTAATAACCGAAAATACTTTTTCCACCCTCACAAACACTAACGAATACAAAAGAAGAAATGTCTCTACAGACTGGGTATCTTTTTTCATAAAATAAATACCCCAATGTAAATGGTTATACTAACCATAATAAGGTCTGTAGCATAAGAAAACCTAAACAACTAAAAGTAAGAATGTCTTTCGGCAGACTGAGTATATGCTTAGACAAAAGAAATACTCCACTAAAAGCACTATGAAAAAATCAGCAAGAAATGGGTATACAAACCCGAAAAAAAAGGCCTCTGTCAGAAGAGAACCTCGAGAAAGCAATGTAAAAAAGAAATAAATAGTCTTTCGGCAGACTAGGTATCTTTTTGTAGAAAAGAAATATACAATAAATGGTTATAACAACCGAAAAAAGGTCTCTGTCAGAAAAGCACCTTGAACAAAGAATGTAAAGAAGAAATAGTCTTTCTGCAGACTAGGTATCGTCTTTCGGCAGACGAGTAGGTATCTTTTTACATAAAAGAAATACCCGACTATATAGTTATGATAACCGCAAAAAGGTATACAGTAAATAAACCTTGTACAATGTAAAAAGTAAAATGTCTTTCGGCAGACTGGGTAACTTTTTCAGATAAAAGAAATACCCGACTATACTATGGTTGTGATAACCGCAATAAGGTCTCTAGCATAAGAGAACCTCGACAAAGAAATAATCTTTCGGCAGACTAGGTATCGTCTTTCGGGCAGACGACTGGGTATCTTTTCCAGCTAAAAGAAATACCCGACTATACTATGGTTGTGATAACCGCAATAAGGTCTCTAGCATAAGAGAACCTCGACAAAGAAATAATCTTTCGGCAGACTAGGTATCGTCTTTCGGCAGGACGACTGGGTATCTTTTCCAGCTAAAAGAAATACCCGACTATACTATGGTTGTGATAACCGCAATAAGGTCTCTAGCATAAGAGAACCTCGACAAAGAAATAGTCTTTCAGCAGACTAGGTATCGTCCTTTCGGCAGACGACTGGGTAACTTTTTAGATAAAAGAAATACCCCAACAAATAGTTATCACAACCAACTAGGTTCCCTACCATAAGGAAACCGCAACTACACATGAAAAAGAACATGGAAAAAAGGTATCTACTATCAGAGAACCCATAAACAAACAAAAAAACAGAAAAAGAAGAAGAAAATCCGGCTCGAAGGACCATTATGTTGCGTTCTGCACATACGATGACCTCAATATAACAATTGGGGTCATCCTGAAGGGGGAGAGAAGATTTTGTTCAATCTAGAACACGCTGGTTGCCCCCTTTCGGATTGGGTATGTATATTAAAATAAAAGAAATGAAAACAAGTGGACTGTATAAAACTCTATTTTAACACGAAGTAAAAGCAATCATAAATATACATAACCCAATATACCTACAATTATAAATAAAGAAGAATATAAACTTAAAAGAAGAAGAATATATGTAGTACAAACTTACACACAAAAAGAGAACCATAAACAAAACCATAGCTGTCGATTGTATATATACCACGTTATAGATCAGAAATAATATACAAAAATAAAAAAATATGAATATATATGTCATATAAAAACAAATTATTAAACTCAATGCAAAGTATACTCATAATACACATTATGAGTTAATATAAGGTAAATAAAATACACAACACTGTGATATATATACAAAAAGAATAGTGAAATTATTATAATATGAAAAATATACAAATCTACATAAAGGTAATGAAATGTTCTCAATCAAGTTCAATCGCGATCGCGGCACAACAGATAAAAGTTCGAAGCAAATATGACATCTATATACCAAGTAAACGTACTTGATATATGCAGCAACAAAATTATGGTGTATTGTAGCTTACCCCCATAAATCACAGCACCAGCCGCTATTACCAACGTCTTCATCGACGTACACCAGGAACCACAAAATTTCTAATTTCAACTTTTCTACATCAAACCGACTTCCTCTCGGTCAAAGGACCGCTGGCAAGTGTCGTAAGGTACTCTTAACCCAAACGCACACACATGTGTGTGGTTTGAGAGATAAAATTCGACTCTTCCTATTATCTCAAATTTGTATCATTTTGCAGATGGCCCGTCTCGTAATATGTAGTTTTTAACACAGATGCACAATTGTACACGAAATCTTGATATACGGGGAGAATCAACTACCACAAAGTCTGTTAATGTTATATAAATGTTTATATATCGTTGCGAAACTGCAACATTTTGTTTTACTATTTTTCGTATAAAAATAGTTGGCGCTCAACTCTTCTAGTAACTAAATATCCTATTTAATCGTTCACTAATTTTGATTATATTCCCCGTATTTAGAGCCCATATCTACACCATTATATTCCTCGCCATATATAAAAAGTCCATGCCCCACTTCAAGCGACAAAACATATTTTTGGGTTGTCACATCGTGTCTTCTATCAATGTCAGCAATTTCAGTTCCGCTTCAATGCAAAAGTGGGAATCTGTTTTTATGCAAATCTATCATTTATTTAAGAAGATGTCTTTGCTCATAAATTCATTTATATTGTTAAACCTCCATTGGGGTAAGTTGATTTCTTTATATTTTGTATTTCACCCATATTCAGTCTTTTTATAATTTCCTATTTTTGACTTTGTTTTTTTAAACATAACCTCCATCACACGTGTTTCTTAATTAGAATCTTTACTTTATTTAACTAATTCTTGTAATAATTCTATTGTTTGTTACTTTTTAGAGTTTTCTTAAAATTGTAATTATTTGTAATCTTCTATTAAATATGGCACAGAAAGGTTTAAAAACTAATGATGCTGCTGACACAAGGTTTATTATTTTAGTTTTGTTTTTTTCGTCCATAATAATTTTTTTTGTTCCCTCATCTTGGTTGGAACTTCCTGAAGCCTCGTGGTGCACCACATATGGGATCACAACTGCAGCAGCATAGCAGACACCATACAAAACTCAATAGCTTCCTGAAACTACAACAAGTTTGATCCTCGGCATCTGCATCAACTTAAAATCCACTCATTCAGCTACAACCCATCCAACCAGCATCTAAATCCATCAACAAATTATCTTATCAGTTATATGAAACCATAAGTATAATTTTCAAATTTTTTGGAAAGCTATAGGCAGGATTTGCTGTGTTGAAATTAAAATCAAATTAAAAGTGTTTTAAATTCTCATTTAAAATTATTTAAATATGATTAGTTGATATCATGCTGTATTTGTGCTAGCAAGCTCAATTTTCAGACGAAGCCAGACGAAGCTAGACGAAGCCTTAGCAATTGGCTCCCAAAAAAAGTTGAAGTTTTATTGTTATACATTGGCTAAAAACTTTTTGAGGGTACTTATATTGTTACAAAGTTTGTAAAATAAATGCACCTACCAGTTATACGTGACAAGTTAGTAAGTAAAAAAATTGAATATAAGGTAATATCGAAATTAAACAGAATTTACTATAACCAAATAATACCATGGACTAGTTTTCCGTCTTATTTCTAACAGATTTACCACGACAATTTTTTGTTATGTTTGTGTATCATAAAAAAACTGCTATTTTATTTAAACCAAATACAATACAATGATATCAATAACTTTGCGTGAAATGTTTTTGAGTTGAATTTTGTTTTGAACGTTAATAAATGAAATTAAAAATATTAATTATACTCTAATAGACCAGAAACGATACTTGTCAAAAATATTAACAATAATATTTTAAGCTGTATACCATAAAATATAAGTTGCAACGATAAGACTACCAAAGAGAATTGAAATACTATTATAAAAATAATATCTCAATCAACCATGGGAGCTTATCGTCTATGCTTCGCCTAGCTCCGTATCTTAAGTGTGAGTTCGTCTTGTATTAAACTGGGAATCAAACCATGAACTCTTAGTTGACAGCAAATAAAACAATTTTTAACTAATCATATTTATTAAAAATAGGAAACAATCAACCCTGCCAATGCTTTACAATGAATACAATGTGGATGATACTTATGGCATCGATGGCATCAATGGGCTACTTGTGTGGTCTCCCAATTAGATCGTTAGGTCTTCCAGAGTATGTTGTATAATATTACAGTAGTTCCATATTATATTCTGAAATTTAATATGGAACATTAAAATCTCCAATAGTCTTCTATGGGCCAATAAAACTTGAATTTGGCCAATAAATACAGCCAATAAAACTTGAATTCGGCCAAGAAATACAGCCAATAAACTAAAATATCAGAAACAGCTTGTATTAGAGACACATCAAAAAGGATTTAATTTCCTTGCCATTTAACAAAATTACAATTAAACAAATATCAGATGGCAAGGATAACATGAAATATAATTACTGTTGAACTTAGTTAAATTTTGTTACCTACATCTTCTTCTTCAAGTGCCATCTCCGCGGCGGAGGTCTGCAATCATTATAGCTATTCGGAATTTTGAGACGGCTGCTCTGAAAAGTTCATTTGATGTACATCCGTACCATTCTCTCAGGTTGCGCAGCCATGACATTCTACGCCTCCCTTGGCTTCTCTTTCCTTGGATCTTTCCTGCATAATCAGTTGGAGCAAGGTGTATTTCTCTCCACGTGTAGTATGTCCGAGATATTCTAATTTTCTTGTTTTTGTTGTATTTAAAATTTCCATTTCTTTGTTCATCCTTCCCAGAACCTCTTTGTTTGTGACGTGTTCTGTCCATGATATTTTCAGAATTCTTCTGTACACCCACAGTTCGAATGATTCCAGTTTTTTCATTGATGTCGCATTCAAGGTCCAAGATTCCATTCCATAAAATAAAGTCGAAAAAACATAGCACCTCGCCAACCTATCTCTTAGTTCCAGTTTTAAATTCCTGGTACATAGCACTCTTCTCATTTTGTTGAAATTTGCTCTAGCCTTTTCTATTCTTATTTTGATCTCCTGATTGTAATCATTTGTGGAATTAATCATTGTAATACGCCTGAACTATAAATTTGGTTCAAGAGTGTCACTAAAACATCAATGTTACCTACATGCATATAATTAAAAAAAACGCGGTTTTAGAAACGTTTATAGAATATATATAACAATAAAAGTACTCACCCCAAGAGAATTCTGCGGACCATAAAATGAAGCTTATAACAATTTTTGCCTTCTTTTATAAATTTTAATTATAGACAAAAAAATATATATCCCACAATGTCAAAAAAGCTGATTGACGGAAAAGAAGGGGGAGATTGAAATGAAGTTAGCACAGATGGCATAGAATGTATACCTATAATGGAATTAGCTTTTCCGTCAACATAGAACAGAATATTTATTCTACCGGACAGAGAGAGAGAGAGAAGGCAAATATTTATTCTACTGGAAAGAAAGAGAAAGAAAAGAAAAACAGAGGGCGCCAACTACTTTTTGAATAAAAAAATAATGAAAACAAATCTAAAGGCAAAGGAATTAATAAATTAATAAAGAAATTTAAATAAAATAATTATTTAAATATAAATTAATAAAGATGTGACGTTTATAACGTTACAAAGTTCTTAGTTAAAGTCAGTCAAATAAAAAAAAATATAAGAAATATTACGTGGTCCTGGTTTGTATCTAACCAAACAAGTCTTTGGAATGGTGAAGAAATGCACCAGGACAAAGAAAGACTTAAGAGATAGAGGGCAGGTTTTTGTTGACTGTGGGCTTAATAAGCGTTTAAGTCCTATGGACTTGACGAAAATTTCTAATTGTCGAAAGTCTAGAAGAAGAGGAAACCGTTCTGCACGTGTTATGTCGGTGTGAAGGGCTCACAAGGCTGTTGTATTTGGAGACGAAAAACTAAAAGCATCACTCTGAATGAAAGTATTTACTTCTCCCAAGACTGTTAAAGTTCATTAGGAGAATATGATTGGATGCGGAGCTTTGGGTGAGAAAGGAAAGCACAATAAATCTTTAAAGGTCACAGTGTGTCAGGCCAAGAGTCGCGCTAGTTGAAATCTGTTATCTTTTTTTAACTAAATATTGTAATTTTAAAACAGCTTTCGATATATAAGTCAAAACTTCAGGGAAATAATCTATTGTATAATTTTTGGTTTATTTTCAATGAGATATTTATTAATGCCTTGATGCCATTTATTATTAACGAATTTTGTTGAGGAAGTCAAAACATTAATAATAGAAGGTTAACTTTAGAGTTTTGAGCTTTTTTCTGTATCATTAACAAATTAATCCTTAAAATTGTATAGAGGAAAAAATATGCAGAAAACAAATTTCAAAAATAAACAAGTTCTATTTGCTTTTCCAATAGGTACATAATTTTAGAACGAAAGGTTGTTCACCGCCTTTCTTATTTACGTTTCAAAGAACGTGCAAAAATTTGCCAACGACGCAGCATCTCCGCAAGTAAATTATTAAACTATTAAATAACAATCGACACCTAATGCAATTCAGGGCTGATGTAACTCAGCCTTTCGAGTGTTAAGTGCAGTATGCTGGTTTATTTAAGGTAAGTGCATCTTACAAGTTACGTGAGAAGATGGGAACGATGAGAACACCAGACTAGAAAATAATTTATTAGATAAATTGTAAAAGCGTCTGATAATGCTGTAAGTTATGATATTGACATTAAGTTGGCTTTAGTATTTAAATGATATAAAAAAAATAGATGTAGAAAAAAAAATTACGTTATATTAAACATGATACATTTATGAATTGAGTTAGTCGAACATTATTGCAAACGGTTCAATTCACAATCTGCAATCTGTCATAGGTTCTATACATATAACATAATTCAAAATTCAGTGTAATTATTTATATAAAAGAGTTAAATGGATACTTTATCGACGGAAACTACAAAACGGAAAACAACATCGAAGAAATCTAAACCTAGAAAGACAATATGCCGAAAATGCTTAAGATCATATAAAAGAAAGCATTGTTTTTTAATATCCACCGTATATAGGTATTATACATCCTATTACATGTCAACTTGGGCACGTTTTTCAGCAAAAATCAGCTTCCTAAAGGACATGCTGTAGCCGAAACATATAGGTTGCTTAATATATTCAGTGTAAATATGTTATAACCCAGTAATATACCATTAATATGTTATTTAATGGTATATTACTAAACATGAATTTTTAACAAGTAAGCGCCAATTTAATAAACCTCTAAATTATTGATGATCTGATTATTATTGAGTTACAGTAATTCAATAAATAAATGTATTAATGCTCCTAATCTGACTAATCCGAATGATCATGTTATACGGTTTCTTTGTCTTGCTCCATGGATGTGAAAATTGGACAATGTACACTTAAACAGAAAAAAGAATAGATTCCTTTGAGATGTATATTTACAGGCGAATGCTGACAATTCCTTTAGATACAAAAATTTACCAACAATGAGGTACTTCGGCGTATGAATTAACAGAAAGAACTACTAATCGCGATCAAAGAGAAGAAAGTACAATACGTGGGGTCATGTGTTTGAGAGGTGAAAGATATAAATCCGAATCATATTAGAAGGTGAAGTAGGAGGTCAAAAGATTTGAAGTACCCGAGGTTTGACCGTTCATCCACAGAAATATTTCGTGCAACAGTTTCCAAAGCTACAGTTACCATTTAAATCGCCAGCTTCGAAAGGAGACGGCCCAATAAGAAGAAGAATAATAAAGGATCCTTTAAGCGTAAACAACAAAAACCCCAATTAACTCGAAAACTTTTCTATTTTTTACCATACCATTACATTATTCAACTGAATATCACTATAATACTTAAAATATTTCAGTTTCTTTTCACTGTTTTCCTGCTTATATCTTATGTTTTATCAGTATTGTTGTATGTACAAAGAACCTCTCTGCGAACCCTTCCAAAAATAAAATAGTAGCCTTTACTACGGGAAGACGAAGCTTACGGGAATGAGTGCACTAACATATTTGGGGATGACCTAGAAAGAACCAATAAGTTCAATTATCTAGGGTTACCCCTAGATTCCAAACTCAATTGGAACACTGTATTAAAAATTATGCTACTCTTCTGGAATTGCAGGACGAGTTATAGGTAAAATGTAGAGGTTGAAACAAAGTTAATCTGTTGGTTATACATATCAGTGATATGACCGACAGTTATTGTCGGCCGTATCACGTCGTGTGTTATGGTTTAGTACTTTGGTGGAAAAGGACGGCTTTGCAATCTTGTGCTACCTCTCTCACCATCCTATACAAACAAACGCTATTAGATATGACGGGGAGACTTGAATAGTACAGGCATCTTCAGTCGTTATCACAGGTGTCTCTACGCTGGAATTATATATTTCTGCGATAGCCTTTATGACCATCCCGATTTTTAAAATAAACACTACTTGAAGGCCAAATTATGTATCAAATAGCACCACAAATAATACTAGGACTATACTTGAGGAATCCTTCTTTATGATGAACCAGATATATGGAACTTAATATGGGTTCCCATGGTACTGTATTAGTAGTCCTTTGCGCAGACGTGTAATTATAATAAATCTTACAAGCCTAGGTCAATATACAACATGTTTCAGGCAGAAGTGTTTACTTTGGTGGCCTGTATTGATGAAATCATGGACGGAGACACAAAGCAAAGAGAATCAACATTTATACAGATATAGTGGGTTCGACCCGTTATTTGATGAAAGTTAATTTTATCAAGCAATAAAACACTGAAAACTTTTGTTTTCAACACTTTCACAAATTCTATTATAATTTATTATCACTACAACTGTTTTGACAGAGTACCTTTCTCAAGTTAACTATTTTTGTTATGCGTCTTTATAGTCTTTAACTGAATAAGTTGAGGAGATGAGAACTGTTTATAAGTTAGTTATTCAGAATGATATCAGTATTTTTTAATTTGTTAATTTCCATAGACTCTAATAATGATAGCTTTATTTTAAATGTACAGAATTTGAAATTGGTTATTAAAAGAATGATTATGAGCTAGAAGGTAAAGTGCGTAAGTTGAATCCGTTTTTTTTTATTACTAAAAAGCCCTTTTATGTTCTACTATCCCTTTGTTAAAAGTTCTACATGTTTGACCGATGTCGGTTCAACGGTCAAACGGTTAGAACCTATAAAAAACGCATAGTAGAACACAAAAGAGCTTGCAATACTATAAAAAAAGTTTCTACTTACGCACTCTACGATTCATTGCTTGATTTATACAAAGAGCCAAGCGTCTATTCTGGCAGTAAAGAACCGACTCACCCAATCAAAACTGGTGAGAAACTAGAAAGATCTTGTCAACATCCTGGCAAAAGATAATAAAATGTCTTTAATATGGGTGCCAGGTCATCAAAGAACGCATGGGAATGAACGAGCAGATTTAGTGGCAAAAAAAGGCTTAGAGGACCTTTGATTGAATCCAGCTAAAGGGTATTAAAGAATTACTTTGCAACACGGTAATTTTGCAAAACTTAATTAGAACAACTTAAAACGTTTATAGAAAAAATGGTTAAAAATAGAAAAACAGTAATTATTTTTGTGTTTAATATTGTCTCTTCACTTTTTTTAAATCATAATTGTCACATTTTGTGTAAAATTGGGTCAAAGCTGTCTGTGTGAATATTTGTATATACTGTTTTGATTGTTTATTTTTGACTAGTATAGATTATTGTTATATGCTATTGGTAGGGTTTATTTAGTAATAATACCGAAAACATGATGTTCTGATTTCCATTATTTCTTTAAATATTTATAGAAGATTTTAGTTTTTCTTTGTTTTTTTTAGAAAGTATGTCACTTATATATCTTCAATACTGTGATAACAGTTCAACAAGATTTACATCTCTACATCACCATCATCATTCCATACACCTCATTCTTTTTTTGTCGCAAAGAAATGAGTTAAAAAATGTTTGAAGGCCGTACACAAGAAAATATGCTACAGGACAAATGTAGGACTATAACATCAATCACAAGAATGACTATGCGATGGTGACAATTTATTTAGGATCTTAGCCCCAGAATGCGGGATATTCGGGACAAGTTACAACCCCCAATTTCCTAAAAATATAAATTATGCATTGGGATCCGAGTCTTGAAAGTCGTTTAATTTCCTTGAACTAAGGAACTGAGTGACTAACTTTTTGTTGAATAAAGTTAATAAATCATTCTGTCCGGCTAAAGAGAAGTTTAGTATGCAAGGTTATTATCCACTGTAATGAAGTAGTGTGGAATAAAACAAATGTACACTAATCGAACGTACCAGACTACCGCTTAAGTATTAGGTTTTTATCAAGATAAATGTCTATTACCTATACACACTTTACAAAATTTAAATTTATAATGATGGATTACACTATTGGATATATGACAGAAACATATAAATTAACTAGGCATATTATGACATTTAAAAAACTAAAAAAAAAGAGAGAAAAAATTAAATTAAAATTTCAAAGAAAAAAAACTTCCCAAGAGGATCCTTTCATATTCCTACAACATACTATTAGAAAGATACAAAAAATTATAGGAAAAAATGGGGATATGTCTCAAAGACAAATTAGAAGAGATCAATGATAAATATGATGGGTATAAAGAAGGAGCTAATATGGCACAAAAAATAAAGGAAATATGCGCGTATATAAATATGTAAGCATGTTAATTTTTATTTAAAAACTTATATCTTCGATCTGAAGTACAGATACCTACTTTTAAACACAAAACGTGCGGTTTTACATCAACATACAGTGCTAGTCAAAAGTCCGTTCCCCCCCCTCCCCACGTATCTTTTGAACGGTTACTGCTATAATTTTATATAAATCCAAATAGTGAATAAAGTAAGTAAGTAAGTAAAAGTGCTCCCTTTTGAAGGGAGGTAATAAACCAACGTAATAAACAACCAACTCAACTAGTCATAACAGGTGACGTAATAGTGACAGATGACGTTACAGCGTCACTGTGACAGATAATTTTAAATGGGACCTAATGGCAAGTGATACCTCGTTAAAAAGGTATTGAAGATACCTATTCAGTCATTATAATTTTATTTGAGTTTAAGCTCATTTTGATGAATAAATTAAATAAATACTAAAATAGCTTCTCGTTTAATTAATAAATATTTAACAACCAGTTCTTATGGTAAGTGTTCAAAATTGTTACCGTCCCCTTCCTTACCTCCATCTCTCCTGACAGTAACGGCATCCTATTTCTAAACTCTTGCCGTACTCGTTCAAATGTGTCGCGGGGGAATTGCCCTACATTCTTCAACAATTCGTTGTTTCAAAATGTTAATATTGTCGGGTACAGGTAGCGTTAACTTTTGATTTCAAGTATTCCCACAAACAAAATCTAACGGTGTAAGGTCCGGTGACCGAGCTAAACCATTCTATCGTATCTCGGACGTCCAAATCCATCTACCACTATATAGGTGACGTCTTACTGCACCATAATGGTGTGCAGAAGTACCATCTTGTGAAACGTTATTTCCAAGTTGCCAAATTCATTGGATTATCCTCCGAAATTTCCAAGTAATAACGGTTTAATTGCATTTTGCAATATCTCCAGATACAGTTCACCGGTGAACTTAGTATTGAAAAAAACAGACCCAACTATGTGGTTTCCCAAAATACCTGCCTAAACATTTATTGTTTTGGAAATTTGAGTATGTGTTTTACGAAAGACGTGAGGATTTGTGTCACTCCAATACCTCACATTGTGTGTGTGTTAACTTTCCATTGAGAGAATACTTTCGTCACTAAAACAAATTGTTTTTATGTAATCGGGCTGTTGGTTAAATTTGATTGGACAATATTTTCACAGAATTCTAGTCTTCGGTCGGGGTCATCATCTGAAAGTTCGTGCACAATTTTTTAATTTTATGGATGAAATTTGTTTTTCAGCCCACACTCGGTGTACTGTCTTTTGACTATTCCATAGATAGATGCAACTTAAGCCTCTAGAAGAAGTAGGGGTTTACTACATTTCTGAAATTGTGTTATTTTTTTGTTATCACTAATTGTTGGTCGACCAGATCGTTTGACATCTTGAATACTACTGTTTGTTTAAACTTCCGAAGAAGCTTCCTCAAATAAGCTCTCGATATACGGGCGATCGGGGTACCTCTCAATTAAAAAGACGTTCCGCTATATGGAAATTATTTCCACAATCACCAATTATTAACATCGCTGCTACTTTGTCGCTACAGTACGTACCATTCTGACCTTGGTAAAAATTTAAACGTCTCGTTAAACAATAATTAAACTAAAGTTAACTGAAGAACAACTAACTAAAAACAACTGACTAAACTTGAATTGACTAAACTAAGCAGAAGAACAGAATAAAAATATTCAGGGGTAAATGCGTTTGCAAACTCAAAATAACTAGAGAATGAACTCAAACTAAGCAGAAACAGAAACTAAATATTGAGCCTATAAATTCTTTTGCAAACTATAAACAACTAGAGAATTGACAAATTCAAATTTTTTGACAAATAACCAAGGCGAACGTTAGAATTTTTATTAATTAAATGCCAAACTAGAAATTTTGATGTTTATTTCATTTATTCGTCAATATCATCTTAAATTCAAACAAAATTTTATACTTGAATAGGTATATTAATATTAATTGTAGTTTCGCGTTTCATTAAGAAAGATTTTAACGGTCGGCCTCTGGTTAATTGTCAAAAAAATTGACGTTGACGTAATTACAATTACAGTTAATAATTTACAAGAGTAATTTTTAATTACTGTTTCCTGTTTATTGATAAAGTGGATGTAGTATTAAGAACTGGGCTTCTAAAAATTCATCATAATTTATCTTTTCAACCCCAAACCGAAAAGAAAGAAAAAAAATCTAATACTGGAAATCACGTTTGTCATGTGGAAGAGCATGTAATTAAAAACGATAGTAAAAGTTATGAATAAAAGCTAAAGTCATCAAGCAGGCTGCAGTTAGCTTGAAGCCTTATGAAAACATTATTAATAGTTATTTAACCAACAAGTGTATTAATAAGGGCGATTAAACACTTGAGATATATTAACGCGCGAGCGAAGCGAGTGTGCGTTACTGTTCGAGAATTGTTAATCGCCATTTTAATTCACGAGTTCATTACAAAACTTTTCCGTCGACCATACTTTTCAGAAATAAAATATCTTAGTTTAAATTTATATTTACTTAACGATAAATAATGACATACCAATGACAGGACAGTACTTACAGCGGCTACTTCATTTTAAATAATTTGTTAGTGGGGAATATAAATACAGTCAAAATCGTTTTAATAACGAACTCAGGGGACTGGTGGTTTTTGTACGTTGTAGCCAGTGTTCTCTGTAAGCGGTTTCTATCGGTTATAATGAACAGGTGCTATAAACGATATTACACCTGGTAGGAACAGTTAGTTCGTTGTACCTAGGTTTATGACGCAAAAATGTGTTATTACTATATCTAACTAATAAATTATAATACATATTATACATAACATTTAACATATGTGTTTATTGTATTATGTAAATCTAAATATGTTCCTACGTATATGTATAATATGTATTGAAATAAGATGTCAATAAAGTATACGCATAAAATAACGCTTCTCAATATCTTTGTATTTATAAAAGTGTAGGCCTTACATATACTATTTATTTTAAAAAGACTAAGAAAAATAGATACATTTATGTATTACAAAATATGTAAATACAACATTTTACCTGAATATTTTAATGAAAAAAGTCGCCTTCCTTGAACTTCTGAAAAAAAAAATTTTTCAATTGATGTGAAAACAATCGATAATGATTCTTTCACACTCTGGGAAGTTTGCAGCAGTCTGAATAAATGCTCTTATGGTGTAACAAGCAGCATACGCTTCAGCAACAGTAGGGATTTTGCCGAAATCTTCCAATTTCGTCATCAGCCTCATCAGTACTTTGTTTGTTACTAGTTTGGTGACTCAATACGATGTCAATATCTGACCAGTTCTTCGCTCGTACTTTATTCGTCATCCACTCGTACATAGTCATCTACAGAGCAGTCAGACTGAGAAGGGAAACGGCATCCTGCAAATGCGTTTGTGCAATATCGTTGTATGCGATTCCTGATGGTTTGTAAGTGGTTAGTTACGCCGGAAAAAACGAAAACAGTTTAATGATCGTTTCCTTCCGCACAGATTCCCCATGCCTTGGATATCATTAGTATAGCGTTAAAAATACTGACTTTCGTTATCGTCGTTATTCTCTCTTTTTTCGATGATTTTGTACACCCAATTCCTTTCGGAAAGCATGCTTCAAGACTTCTTATAACTCCTTGGTCGTCCTTCCAAATCAAGCAAAGCACTTTCAATGTCACTGTGATTTGATGACCGGAACGCGTTTTCCTTTTTCACACTTATTAAATTGCATAATAATTTTCTCTCGCCGTTTCATCATTCCAGCAATTGTTGAGCGTGACGTTTTAAATTCCCGGGGCAATCGAACTCGCGGAATCACCGGAATCGACTCGGCAAATTATTCCCAAACTGTTCCTCAATAGTAAATTGTTTCGTGACATATTTTCATATGAAGGCTAGACACAACTGAATTCAAATTCAGAACTCTTGGCTTGGCCCAAAATGGTGTAATATAAACAAAATTTTGTAATACAATGGACCCGTCTTGGGAGGGTCTAAATGTCTAAAGGACAAGTAATCAAGTGTAGATGCCTGCCGGATGTACCTTTAACCATAAATTAATAAATCCTTACTTGTCATTTCGTGGTACTAAATATCGGTAATACCTGTGAGAAATACAACACTACAATGGTCCCATTTTCATAACTTAACAGGATTGCACTTTTAAACTTATTTATTAAGATGTGGAAACAATATTATATTGAACATTGTATCTACTGTCATTTACATCATGCCGTTGTTTATAACTATTTATTATTTATTTATTATATGTTGGTAAAAATGTCATAATTGGAAAAAAAAAATGGATGGTATATCATCTGAGGTACAGATATGTACTTGAAAATTGTAGCCTGTAACCAATATTTTAACTGCTAGTGTTCCAAGAAATACGTTTGCTCTAACCGATTTGTTCATTATAAGCCAATATAAATGCGTTTTTTGTATGTATTTTTATGACTCTGAGATAGCGCGT